>NC_046156.1:59866452-59892774 GCF_011064425.1 Rattus rattus | reverse complement strand
TAATTGGGTATTTCTTATTCCCATTTCAAATGTTATTCCCCTTTCCTGGTTTCCTGTACACATCAACCTCTAACCCTCCTCCTTCCCTCCCTTCTATATGGGTGTTTCCCTCCCCATCCACTTCCCACTACTACCACCCCTTTAACCAAGCCAGTGAAAGATCTGTATGATAAGAAATTCAAGTCTCTGAAGAAAGAAATTGAAGAAAATCTCAGAAGGTGGAAAGAGCTCCCATGCTCATTGATGGGCAGGATTAATATAGTAAAAATGGCCATTTTCCCAAAATCAATATACAGATTCAATGCAATCCCCATCAAAATACCAATTCAATTCTTCATAGAGTTAGAAAGAACAATTTGCAAATTCATTTGGAATAACAAAAACCGAAGCTAAAACTTTCCTCAACAATAAAAGAACTTCTGGGAGAATCACCATCCCTGACCTCAAGCAGTATAACAGAGTAATAGTGATAAAAACTGTATGGTATTGGTACAGAGACAGGCAGATAGAACAGTGGAATAGATTTGAAGACCCAGAAATGAACCCACACACGTATGGTCACTTGATCTTTGACAAAGGAGCCAAAACCATCCAATGGAAAAAAGATAGCATTTTCAACAAATGGTGCTGGTTCAACTGGATGTCAGCATGTAGAAGAATGCAAATTGACCCATTCTTATCATCCTGTACAAAGCTTAAGTCCAAGTGGATCAAGGACCTCCACATCAAACCATCAAACCAGATTTACTCAAACTAGTAGAAGAAAAAGTGGGGAAGAGTCTTGAACACATGGGCACTGGGGAAAATTTCCTGAACAAAACACCAATGGCTTATGCTCTAAAATCGAGAATTGACAAATGGGACCTCATAAAACTGCAAAGCTTCTATAAGGCGAAGGACACTGTCATTAGGACAAAATGGCAACCAACAGATTGTGAAATGATCTTTACCAATCCTGAGTTTTGCAGGCAAATGGATGGAACTAGATCATATCATCCTGAGTGAGGGAACTCAGACCCCAAAGGACATGCATGGTATGTTCTCACTAATAAGTAGATATTGGCCAAAAATGTACAGAATACAGACACAACTCACGGGATTCAAGAAGTTTAGCAAGCTGAAGGACCCAAGTGAGGATCTCAGTCCCACTTTGGAGGAAGAAGAAAGCAGTCACAGGGGGCAGAGGGAGGGAGGGACCTGGGTAGGAGAGGGGACAGGGAAGGGAAGTGGGGAACATGATTAGGAATTAGGGGGAGGGAGGACAGGACTGAATCCCTGAGGGCCAGCAGAAAGAATAGAAATAGGCAACCTCAGGAGGTAGGAGGTGGTGGGAGGGCTTCCTCTAGAATGTACCAGAGACCTGGAAGGTGAGAGACTTTCAGGACTCAAAAAGAGGGACCTCAGATGAAGTGCTCTATAGTGGGGAGAGGGAACTTGTAGAGTCCACCTCCAGTGGAGGTACAGAACATCAAGTGGAAGGATGGAGCTGCCATCCCACAGTCAAAAGCTCTGACACAGAATTGTTCCTGTTTGAAGGGACTGCAGGGACAAAAATAGAGAAGAGACTGAGGAAAAGGAGGTCCAGTGACAGACCCAAACTGGGATCCAGCTCAAGGGGAGGTCCAAGCCCTGGGACTATTACTGATGCTGTGGTGTGCTTGCAGACAGGAGCCTAGCATGGCCGCCCTCTGAGAGGCCCAACAAGCAGCTGAAAGAGTCAAATGCACATACTAGCACCACCAGTGGATGTAAGCTGAGGACCCCTGTGCTGAATTGGGGAAAAGCTGGAAAAAGCTGAGGAGGAGGGCAACCCTACGGGAAGAGCAGCAATTTCAACTGACCTGGACCCTACAGATCTCTCAGACACTGAGCCACCAACCAGACGGCAGAGGACGGCCTAGTCTGGCCTCAGTGAGAGAAGATGCACCTAACCCTCAAGAGACTTGAGGCCCCAGGGAGTGGGGAAGCCTGGAGGGATTGGGGTGGAGGGTTGAGGGGGCAGACTACGAGGGGGATGAAGTCTGGACTGTTAAAAAGGATTAAAAAAAATGCAAAAATTCTTGGACAAAGGATCCTCCTCCCTCCCTATCTCTGTTTTCCTTTCCTTTCTCCCCAGCTCTACCTCTCAGAGAATAGAGAATATTAAGAAGCCAAATTTATATTATTCTTTTTTCTATTTAGTAGTTTCATAGACAAACTTGGATCTAGGGACTTTCATGCAAATTAGTGGTTTGTAGCTCAAACCATGTCTCGCTCTCTCACACTCTCCCTCTCCCCTCTCTCTCCTCCCCTTCCCCCTTTGTCTCTTTCTTTGTGTGTGTGTGTGTGTGTGTGTGTGTGTGTGTGTGTGTGTGTGTGTGTGCATGCGCGTACATGTACACTATACCACAAAGCCTTTATGGAGATCAGAGGGAAGCTTGCAGGAGTCAGTTCTTTCCTTCATCTCTGGGTTCTGGTGATGAGAGTCAGGTCACATGGCTTGGTAGTAAAGGCCTTATACCCACAGAGCCCACTGGCACACCGACATTACCTAATTTTGAAACAAAGTTTAGCTGAACTACAGCCATACCCATTTACTAATTATTACATATTGTGTGACTGTTAGATGGCACAATGTCAGTATTGAGGAGTTAATAAGGGCTCAAAAAGTCCACAAAAATACAAAGTATTTATTTTCTCACACTTTATTGAGAAAATTTCCCCAAGTCTGCATAAGTAATTTGGGGGAGGGTTGTGACTTTGACAGTATAGTTTAAACCGATTTTAATTTCAAAATGAACACTGCCACTTGTTAACCCTGACCTTGAGTGATTAACTTAGCTTTTAAAATTTGAGTTTTGCCATGTTTAAGATGAAATAATGTGAGAATTACAGGGTATTATGAAGATTAAGTTAAGAAATGAATGACAGAATAATGAAATACAGAGAGGTGTTCAGTTGGTGTAGCAGGCATTTGCTACTTTATAGGTTCTTCTTTCTTCCACTCTTCTCCACCCCTTTTCTTCCACCCTTCCACCCTCCTAATGCTAGATAGGAGAAGAAAAAAAGGATAGAGAGAAAGGGGGCAGCGTGATCATTAGATTAATTCCTGTTGATTAGAACTGCCCAATTCCTTGAGGCAAGTTTGATTGTTGTAGTCAAGATATCTAATCTCTTCTTGATGTGTTTTCTTTGTGCATGACTTCTTAACAAACCCTGACCAACAGCAAACAACCACAACCCACCGTTTGGGGTCCAGGAGCTCACAAACACACTAACTCCGATCTCAGTCAGATAGGGAGAGTTTATTGAGCATCTGTCCCAGGACTGATTTTTCAAAGCCACAGACCAGACTCTGAAGCTGGCAGTGACCACAAGCCAGGATCGTATGGATCCTTCCCCCCCAATCATTATTAACTTGGGTATTTCTTATTTACATTTCGATTGTAATTCCCTTTCCCGGTTATTGGGCCAACATCCCCCTAACCCTTACACCTTCCCTTCTCTACGGGTGTTCCCCTCCCCATCCTCCCCCCATTACTGCCCTCCCACCAACACTCATGTTCACTGGGGGTTCAGTCTTGGCAGGACCCAGGGCTTCCCCTTCCACTGGTGATCTTACTAGGATATTCATTGCTACCTCTGAGGTTTGAGTCCAGGGTCAGTCCATGTATAGTCTTTAGGTAGTGGCTTAGTCCCTGGAAGCTCTGGTTGCTTGGCATTGATGTTCATATGAGGTCTCAAGCCCCTTCAGCTCTTTAAGTCCTTTCTCTGATTCCTTCAACGGGGGTCCCGTTCTCAGTTCAGTGGTTTGCTGCTGGCATTCACCTATGTATTTGTTGTATTCTGGCTGTGTCTCTGTCGGCCTGCACTACTTTGCTTCATCCATCTTATCTAGTTTGGTGGCTGTATATGTATGGGCCACATGTGGGGCATGCTCTGAATGGGTGTTCCTTCTGCCTCTGTTCTAAACTTTGACTCCCTATTCCCTCCCAAGGGTATTCTTGTTCCCCTTTTAAAGAAGGAGTGAAGCATTCGCATTTTGGTCATCCTTCTTGAGTTTCATGTATTCTGTGCATCTAGCACAGAAGTCGAGCATTTGGGCTAATAGCCACTTATCAATGAGTGCATACCATGTGTGTTTTTTTGTGATTGAGTTACCTCACTCAGGATGATATTTTCCAGTTCCATCCATTTGTCTATGAATTTTATAAAGTCATTGTTTTTGATAGCTGAGTAATATTCCACTGTGTAGATGTACCACATTTCTGTATCCATTCCTCTGTTGAAAGGCATCTGGGTTCTTTCTAGCTTCTGGCTGTTAAAAATAAGGCTGCTATGAACATAGTGGAGCACGTGTCTTTGTTACATGTTGGGACATTTTTGGGTATATGCCCGAGAGGTATAGCAGGGTCCTCAGGTAGTTCAATGTCCAATTTTCTGAGGAACCTTCAGACTGATTTCTAAAGAGATTGTACCAGTCTGCAATCCCACCAACAATGGAGGAGTGTTCCTCTTTCTCCAAATCCTCGCCAGCATCTGCTGTCACCGGAGTTTTTGATCTTAGCCATTCTGACTGGTGTGAGGTGGAATTGCTATTCCTCGGCTGTGAAATCTTTGTTTAGCTCTGTACTCCATTTTTTAATAGGGTTATTTGGCTCCCTGGAGTCTAATTTCTTCAGTTCTTTGTATATTTTGGATATAAACCCTCTATCAGTTGTAGGATTGGTAAAGATCCTTTCCCAATCTGTTGATTACTGTTTTGACCTAACAACAGTGTCCTTTGCCTTACAGAAGCTTTGCAGTTTTATGAGATCCCATTTGTCAATTCTTGATCTTAAAGCATGAGCCATTGGTGTTTTGTTCAGGAAATTTTCTCCAGTGCCCATGTGTTCGAGATTCTTCCCCACTTTTTCTTCTATTAGTTTGAGTGTATCTGGTTTGATGTGGAGGTCCTTGATCCACTTGGACTTAAGTTTTGTACAGGGTGATAAGCATGGATTGATCTGCTTTCTTCTACATATTGACCTCCAGTTGAACCAGCACCATTTGCTGAAAATGCTATCTTTTTTTCCATTGGATGCTTTTGGCTCCTTTGTCAAAAATCAAGTGCCCATAGGTGTGTGGGTTCATTTTTGGGTCTTCAATTCTATTCCACTGGTCTATCTGTCTGTCTCTGTACCAATACCATGCAGTTTTTATCACTATTGCTCTGAAATACTGCTTGAGTTCAGGGATAGTGATTCCCCCTGAAGTCCCTTTATTGTTGAGGATAGTTTTAGCTACCCTGGGTTTTTTGTTATTCCAGATGAATTTGCAAATTGTTCTGTCTAACTCTGAAGAATTGGATTGGTATTTTGATGGGGATTGCATTGAATCTGTAGATCGCTTTTGGTAAAATGGCCTTTTTTACTATATTAATCCTGCCAATCCATGACCATGGGAGATCTTTCCATCTTCTGAGATCTTCTTCAATTTCTTTCTTCAGAGGCTGAAGTTCTTATCATACAGAACTTTCACTTGCTTGGTTAAGGTCACAATGAGGTATTTTATATTATTTGGGACTATTATGAAGGGTGTCATTCCCCTAATTTCCTTCCCAGCTTGTTTTTCTTTCGTGTAGAGGAAGGCTACTGATTTGTTTGAGCTAATTTTATACCCAGCCACTTTACTGAAGGTGTGTATCAGGTTTAGTAGTTCTCTGATGGAACTTTTGGGATCACTTAAATATACTATCATATCATCTGCAAATAGTGATTTTTTTGACTTCTTCTTTCCAATTTGTATCTCTTTGATCCTTTGTTGTCTGATTTCTTTGGTTAGAACTTCAAGAACTATATTGAATAAGTAGGGAGAGAGTGGGCAGCCTTCTCTAGTCCCTGATTTTAGTGGGATTGTTCAAGTTTCTCTCCATTTAGTTTAATATTAGTGACTGGTTTGCTGTATATGGCTTTTGCTATGTTTAAGTATGGGCCTTGAATTCCTGTTCTTTCCAGGACTTTTATCATGAAGGGGTGTTGAATTTTGTCAAATGCTTTCTCAGCATCCAATGACATGATCATGTGGTTTTTATCTTTCAGGTTGTTTGTATAGTGGATTACATTGATGGTTTTCTGTATATTAAACCATCCCTGCATGCCTGGGATGAAGCCTACTTGATCATGATGGATGATTGTTTTGATGTGCTCTTGGATTCGGTTTGCCAGAATTTTATTGAGTATTTTTGTGTCGTTATTCAGAAGGGAAATTGGTCTGAAGTTCTCTTTCTTTGTTGGGTCTTTGTGTGGTTTTGGTATAAGAGTAATTGTGGCTTCATAGAAGGAATGTGGTAGTGCTCCATCTGTTTCAATGTTGTGGAATAGTTTGGATAGTATTGGTATGTGGTCTTCTATGAAGGTCTGATAGAATTCTGCACTAAACCCATCTGGGCCTGGGCTCTTTTTGATTGGGAGACCTTTAATGACTGCTTCTATTTCTTTAGGAGTTATGGGGTCGTTTAAATGGTTTATTTGTTCCTGATTTAACTTCGGTACCTGGTATCTGTCTAGGAAATTGTCCATTTCCTCCAGATTTTCAAGTTTTGTTGAATATAGGCTTTTGTAATAGGATCTGATGATTTTTTTTAATTTCCTTTGATTCTGTAGTTATTTCTCCCTTTTCAATTCTGATTTTGTTAATTTGGACACACTCTCTGTGCCCTCTGGTTTGTCTGGCTAATGATTTATCTATCTTATTGATTTTCTCAAAGAACCAACTTTTGGTTCTGTTGATTCTTTCTATGGTCCTTTTTGTTTCTACTTGGTTGATTTCAGCTCTGAGTTTGATTATTTCCTGCCTTCTACTCCTACTGGGTGTATTTGCTTCTTTTTTTTCTGGAGCCTTTAGGTAGGCTGTCAAGCTGCTGATATATGCTCTCTCCTGTTTCTTTCTGCAGGCACTTAAAGCTATGAGTTTTCCTCTTAGCACAGCTTTCATTGTGTCCCAGAAGTTTGGGTATGCTGTACCTTCATTTTCATTAAATTCTAAGAAGTCTTTAATTTCTTTCTTTATTTCTTCCTTGACCAGGTTATCACTGAGTAGAGCATTGTTCAACTTCCATGTATATGCGGGCGTTCTTCCCTTATTGTTATTGAAGACCAGCTTTAGCCTGTGGAGGTCTGATAGGACCCATGGGATTATTTCTATCTTTCTGTTGAGGCCTGTTTTATGACCGATTATATGGTCAATTTTGGAGAAGGTACCATCAGGTGGCAAAGAGAAGGTATATACTTTTGTTTTAGGATAGAATGTTCTATAAATATCTGTTAAGTCCATTTGGTTCATGACTTCTCTTAGTGTGTCTATGTCTCTGCTTAATTTCTGTTTCCATGATCTGTCCATTGATGAGAGTGGGGTGTTGAAATATCCTACTATTATTGTGTGAGGTGCAATGTGTACTTTGAGGTTTAGTAAGGTTTCTTTTATGTGTGTAGGTGCCCTTGTATTTGGAGCATAGGTATTTAGGATTGAGAGTTTATCTTGGTGGATTTTTCCTTTGATGAACATGAAGTGTGCTTCCTTATCTTTTTTTGATGACTTTTAGTTGAAAATCAAATTTATTCGATATTAGAATGGCTACTCCAGCTTGCTTCTTCTGACCATTTGCTTGGAAAGTTGTTTTCCAGCCTTTCACTCTGAGGTAGTTTCTGTCTTTGTCTCTGAGGTGTTTCCTGTAGGCAGCAGAATGCAGGGTCCTCATTGCATATCCAGTTTGGTAATTTGTGTCCTTTTATTGGGGGAATTGAATCCATTGATGTTGAGAGATATTAAGGAATAGTGATTGTTGCTTCCTGTTATATTTGTATTTGGATGTGAGATTATGTTTGTGTGCTTTTCTTCTCTTTGTTTTGTTGCCAAGATGATCAGTTTCTTGCTTTTTCTAGGGTATAGCTTGCCTCCTTATGTTGGGCTGTACCATTTATTATCCTTTGTAGGGCTGGATTTGTAGAAAGATATTGTGTAAATTTGGTTTTGTCATGGAATATCTTGGTTTCTCCATCTATGTTAATTGAGGATTTTGCTGAATACAGTAACCTGGGCTGGCATTTGTGTTCTCTTAGGGTCTGTATGATATCTGTACAGGATCTTCTGGCTTTCATAGTCTCTGGTGAGAAGTCTGGTGTAATTCTGATAGTTCTGCCCTCATATGTTACCTGACCTTTTTCCCTTACTGCTTTTAATATTCTTTCTTTGTTTTATGCATTTGGTGTTTTGACTATTATGTGATGGGAGGAGTTTCTTTTCTGGTCCAATCTATTTGGAGTTCTGTAGGCTTCTTGTATGTTTATGGGCATCTCTTTCTTTAGGTTAGGGAAGTTTTTTTCTATGATTTTGTTGAAGGTATTTTCTGGTCCTTTGAGCTGGGAGTCTTCACTCTCTTCTATACCTATTATCCTTAGGTTTGATCTTCTCATTGAGTCCTGGATTTCCTGTATGTTTTGGACCAGTAGCTTTTTCTGTTTTACATTATCTTTGACAGTTGTGTCGATGATTTCTATGGAATCTTTTGCTTCTGAGATTCTCTCTTCTATCTCTTGTATTCTGTTGGTGATGCTCATATCTGCGGCTCCTTGTCTCTTTCTTTGCTTTTCTATATCCAGGGTTGTCTCCCTTTGCAATTTCTTTATTGCTTCTATTTCCATTTTTAATTCCTTTACCTGTTTGCCTGTGTTTTCCTGGCATTCTCTCAGGGATTTTTGTGATTCCTCTCTGTAGGCTTCTACTTGTTTATTTATGTTTTCCTGTGTTTCTCTAAGGGAGTTCTTCATGTCCTTTTTGAAGTCCTCCAGCATCATGGTCAAATGTTATTTCAAATCTAGATCTTGCTTTTCTGGTGTGTTTGGATATTCAGTGTTTGCTTTGGTGGGAGAATTGGGCTCCGATGATGCCATGTAGTCTTGGTTTCTGTTGCTTGGGTTCCTGTGCTTGCCTCTCGCCATCAGGTTGTCTCTGGTGTTACCTTGTTCTGCTATTACTGACAGTGGCTAGACCGTCTTATAGACCTGTGTGTCATGAGTACTGTAGACCTGTTTTCCTGTTCTCTTTCAGCCAGTTTTGGGAACAGAGTGTTCTGCTTTCAGGCGTGTAGTCTTTCCTGTTTACTGGTTCTCAGCTGTTCCTGTGGGCGTGTGTCCTGAGTCCACCAGGCAGGTCACTTGGAGCAGAAAAGTTGGTCTTACCTCTGGTCCCAGGCCTGAAGTCGCTCCTGTGGGGCTATATTTAAACTCTCCATGAGGGCGGCAACCAGAAGGGCCTGCCCCGCCTTTTCTCAGGCCCCTGTGCACAGGGATCCCAGATGGCGTTAGGTGTTTTCCTCTGGAGTCAGATATGTGGGCAGAGTGTAGTCTCTTCTGGCTTCCCAGATGTGTCTGCCCCTCTGAAGGTTTAGCTCTCACTCCCACGCGATTGGTGAGCAGGGATTTGTTGACCAGGTCCCTTCAGATCCGGGTGGTGTCTAGACTACAGGGGACCTGCTGCTTGAGTGCCCCTATCTTTCTGTTTCCAGAAGCCCTATACAGTTTCCTCTTGGGCCAGGGATGTGGGCAAGGGTGGGCAATATTGGCGGTCTCTCCCACTCTGCAGTCTCACGAGTGCCCACCTGTCTGGGGGGTGAGCTCCTGGGTTTGGGAGCAGGGAGCTGTGGGCCAGGATCAGCGAGGTTCCAATCGATCATATAGATCTTTTAAGCCTTGAAATCCACAAACATTTGCGGCAAGTTATTTCACCAATCAGGATTCAGGGTTAGGGGATTCCCTTAGGAACATGTCTTTGTTATACATTTATCTTGTTCTCATTGGTTGGAATATTCAACTGTGGCAGGGGACTTGCCTTGCCTAATACTCATGTTGTAACTTGCCAACTAGGATGTCAGTTACCCATATAGATGTCTCTTTTTGCCAAGTATGATGTCAGTTCCCAGGGAGGTCTTGGGAACTTAAACCTTATTTGGTCAACTCAAAATGGAAGTCTTATTCCAAATAACTTTTTATATTGGTACAGATGTCTCTCTTTTATTGTGCTCCACCTCAGGGACAACTTATAAAAGTAAAAGCCAGAAAAGCTCATACACTAATGCAGGAAATGCTGCCTGGTGGTTTGTTCGAATCCAAGCTTATTGTGGTTAACCATACAAAAGCAGTTCTAAGTGACTTCTGTTGTGATTGGTTTCCAAGGATACCAATGCATAGAACATAACATAATTTGTTATCAACTAGAGCATGAGAAAGTTTCTTAGTAACAGCACAAAATGGCAGGCTAGACAGTTAACAGTTACCTAGGCCTTAACACCACCAACCTCTTGGGTCCCTAGCATTTATATACCCTCTAAAAAGTCCTCAGAACCCCAAACATCACACAATTGAAGAAACTATCTGTAGCTGGGAAAGTCATGCTTCTGCTAGAGCATGAGGCAAATCATTGTCAGCTTCTGTGGACAATCATAAGCAGTCCTATATCTCATACCTGGGATTAAAACAAAGACATTCCGAAGATATTTCTGTATTTTTCAAAAAAACCAAAACTCTCACCAGGGTTGGTGAACACACACTGTCTTAGAATTTCTAGGCTGCAATAAAACAGCACGAACAATAAGCAAGTTGGGGAGGAAAGGATTTATTCAGTTTACACTTCCAAATCATAGTTTATCATCACAGGAAGTCAGGACAGGAACTCAAGCAGGTCAGGACCCTGGAGGCAGAAGCTGATGCTGAGGCCACGGAGGGATGCTGCTTGCTATCTTGCTCCTCACTGTTTGCTCAGCCTGCTTTTTCTTTCATTCCCCCCCCCCATTAATCTATTTATTTATTCATTTTATATCCTGATCTCAGCCCCTCTCTCTCCTTCCAGTCCCACACTCCCACCTCTTGCCCCATTACCCCTCTTCTCCCCCACCCCACCCCAACCAGGCCTGTCGCTGGTTGGCCACTCTCTCAATCCCTGCTCCATCTTTTTCCCTGCACGTCTTGTAGGCTGGGTGAATTTTGGGTCAAAAGCTTTGGGGGTGGGTTGGTGTCCCCCACCTCCACTGGTGTCCTGCCTGGCTATGGGAGGGGTCTACTTCAGGCTCTATATCCTTCGCTGCTAGGAGTCTCAGCTAGGGTCATCCTCATATCCTCCCAGGAGCTTCCCTTGTCCCAGATCTCTGGCTTGTCCCAGAGATGCCTCCAACACTGATTTTCCTTCTCTCTCAGAGACCTCTCATTCCCCACCCCTATTCTCCCCATACCTGATCCCTATCCTTCCCCTCTCTATATCCTCTCCCACCCAGTTCCCTCCCTCCATCCACTTCCAATGTCTTATTTTATTTCCCCTTCTGAGTGAGATTCATGAATCCTCCCTTGGGCCATCCTTGCTATTTAGTGTCTTTGAATCTGTGGATTGTAGCCTGGTTATCCTATAATTTATGGCTAATATCCACTTATAAGTGAGTACATACCATATGTGTCTTTCTGAGTCTGGGTTATCTCACTCAGGAGGATACTTCCATCCATTTGCCTGCAAATTTCACATTGTCCTCATCTTTAATAGCTGAGTAGTATTCCACTATGTAAATGTACCACATTTTCTTCGTCCATTTTTCAGTTTAGGGGCATCTGGGTTGTTTCCAGTTTCTGGCTATTATGAATAAAGCTACTATGAACACAGTGGAGCAAGTATCCTTGTGATACAGTGGAGCATCTTTTGGGTAAATGCGCAGGAGTGGTTTAGCTGGGTCTTGAGGTAGAGCTCTTCCTAACTTTCTGAGAAACTGCCCTATTGATTTTCAAAGTATTTGCACAAGTTTGCACTCCCACCAGCAATGGAAGAGAGTTCCCCTTGCTTCACATCCTCAATAGCATGGGCTGTCCCTTGAGTTTCCAATCTTAGTCATTCACAGGGGTATAAGACAGAACCTCAGAGACACTTTGATTTGCATTTCCCTGATGACTAAGGATATCAAGTATTTGTTTAAGTGCTTCTAAGCCATTAGAGAGTTGTCTATTGAGAATTCTCTGTTTAGAACTGTACCCTGTTTTTAATTGGGTTATTTGATGTGTTAGAGTCTAACTTCCTGAGTTCTTCCTATATTTTGGGTATTCGCCCTCTGTAGATAGATGTGGGGCTGGTAACTATCTTTTCACTTCTGTAGGCTGACATTTTGCCCTATTGACAGTGTCCTTTACCTTACAGAAGCCTTTCAGTTTCATGAGGTCCCATTTATTAATTGTTGATCTTAGAGCCTGAGTCATTAGTGTTCTGTTCAGAAAGTTGTCTCCTATACAATGACTTCAAGGATAGTCCCCATATTCTCTTCTTGTAGATTTAGTGTATCTAATTTTATGTTGAAGTCTTGAATTCACTTGAACTTGAGTTTCGAGCAGGGTGATAAATATGAATCTATTTCCACTCTTCTACATGCAGACATTCAGTTAGACTAGCACTGTTTGTTGAAGATGCTTTCTTTTTTCCCACTGTATGATTTTTCACCCACCTTATAGAACCCAGCACCACTATCACAGGAATGGCACCACCCACAATGGGCTGGGTCCTCCCCAGAGAACACTAATTAAGAAAATGCCTTCAGATGGGTCTCAAGGAAACATTCTCAACTGAGGTTCCCTACTTTCAAGTGACTCTAGCTTATGTCAAGTTGATTTAAGGGTACCCAGCACACATATTGTTTCTCCGTTCTGCACATATTCCTACTTCAAGCTCCCTTTTGAGATGTTCTTTCTCCAGCTTAACTCACTATTATTTCAATCAGTCTTACCAGTCCCACCTTGAAGCAACCAACACATAATTAAATCCGCCCATTTTTTCTTTTCATAAAAGAAATACTCATAATCAGTCCTTACATTCTGTCTTTTTTGTGTCATGGCTACACATTCTGAACATATTGTTATATGATTCCATCAAGAAAGGAAAGTAGATTTCATCAAACTTTGTAATAATATGATTTCCTCTGAAAAAATAAAAACATGACTCTGCAAGTCATACTATAAAGTGCTAAATAAAATTAGAGCTAGTGCTCATAAACTTCCTTTCACAGCATTTTCTCTCAGTCGGAAGCCCAAGATTGACATTTTTCTGGCTCGCTTCTCCCTTCCCCTGCCTAGATCCAAACCTTCACCAAATGCTGTTGATTCATTCTCTCAACTATACTTCAATTTATATGTTTATTCCTATTTCTGAGACTAAACATAAATAGAATTTGAAGGTTAGATTTCTCCTCATTCTTTGAGTCTTAACTTGTATATTGCTTTTTTGAGACTCTTAAATAACACAATATAGGGTTACATAAGACCTTATTCATGCAAATATGCAATGTGCTTTCAGTGTAACCCCCATTCCCTGATGTGAACCCTTTCCACTCTCAGTCCCGTTAGTTAGTCCCCTTTGTTCTCCTAGACCCCTAGATAGCTTGACTTCTACTTTTGTGCCATGTGCACTTATATGCTTTTATGGCTGGATAAGTTTTTAAGAACAGCAAATGAAAGAATGAATGCAATATTTGTTTTACTGGGACCTACTTAAACCACTTAATATGACTATTTCCAGTTGAATACATTTTCCTGTAAATGACAAAGCTTTTTTGGCTGAAAAATTCCACTGTAATTGTGAGTCACACTTGTGTGTGTGTGTGTGTGTGTGTGTGTGTGTGTGTGTGTGTGTGTGTGTTTATCATGTATGCATATGTTCACATGTGCTTGGGGTGACCAGAGGTCAGTCTTGAGTATCTATTCTTTTTTTGACACAAGTCTTTCACCGTCATGGAACTCACCAAGTAGCCTAGTCTGATCTTGACTGGCTAGTCAGTGAACCCCAGAGCCTTGTGTGTCTCTGCCTCGTCAGCACTTGACTATAAGTACACACCATCACACTCAACTTCTTTACATAGACTCTGGGATTCTGACTAAGGTACTAAAACTTGTATGCAAATATGTTACTGACTGACACATCCCCCCAGTTTCATGCCACACTTTCTTCATGGTTGGTTTCTTAAAGTGGCTACTCTGAATAGTACTATGGTAAACAGTGATGCACTGTCTTGGCATCATGTTGACTTAGAGCCATTTGGGTAAATCTTAGAAGTGATGTACCCTATCTATCTATCTATCTATCTATCTATCTATCTATCTATCTATCTATCTATCTATCTGTCTGTCTGTCTATCATCTATCTATTTACTTGACCACAAATCCTTCTCTCAAGCCTGACCACAGTTTCCTCTCCTTGCCTTTATTATGTTGAAGTATGTCCCTTGTATTCCCAGTTTCTCCAGGACGTTTATCATGAAGGGATGTTGGGTTTTGTCAAAGGTTCTTCAGCATCTAATGAGATGATTTCATGTGGTGTTGATCACATGGTGTTTTTCGTCAGTTTATTTGTATGGTTGATTACACTTACTGATTTTTGTATGTTGAACCATCCTTGCATCTCTGGAATGAAATCTACTTGGTCATGGTGGATATTTTTTTAAAAATATGGTCTTAGAATTGCTTTGCAAGTATTTTGTTGAGTATTTTTGCATCTATGTTTGTAATGGAAACTTTCTTGTAATTCTCCTTCTTTGCTGACTCTTTATGTGTTTTGGGTATTAGAGTAACTGTGACCTCATAAAATGGATTTGGAAATGTTGCTTCTGTTGCTACTTTGTGGAATAGTTTGAGGAGTGTGACATTAACTCTTTGAAAGTCTGGTAGAATTCTGTGCTAAAACTGTCTGGTCCTGGGCTTTTTGTTTTGTTTTGTTTTGATCGGGAGGTTTTAATGGCTTTTAATGGCTTTTATTTCACTAGGAATTGTAGATCTAATTTGGCATTTGGAATCTATCAACAAAAATTATCCATTTCTTTATAATTTTTCAATTTGGGAGAGTACATGTTTTTAAAGTATGCCCTTATGATTCTCTGAATTTTCTTGTTGTCTGTTGTGTCCCTCACCATTTATGATTTTGTTAATTTAAATATTATCTCTCAGCCTTTTAGTTAATTTGAATAAGGGTTTGTTTATCTTGTTGATTTTCTCAAAAAACCAATTCCTTGTTTCATGATTTTGTTTTATTGTTCTCTTTGTTTCTATCATATTGGTTTTAGCCCTCAGATTATTTCTTGCTGTGTATTCCTCTTGGGTGTGCTTACTGCTTTTGTTCTAAAGCTTTAAGTTATGCTGTTAAGTAGCTAGTATGGGATCGCTCCTAATTTTTGATGTAGGTACTTAATGCTATGTACTCAGCACTATTTTAGTTGTGTCCTATAAGTTTGAATATGCTGCACATTCATTTTCACTGAATTTTACAAAATGTTTTGTTTATTCTTATTTCTTTCTTGACCCATTTTTCACTCAGTAGAGTTAGTTGGTCAGTCTCCATGAGTTTGGAAGCTTTCTGCTGTTTTCGTTGTTGTTGAGATCCAGCTTTAATCCATGGTGACCTGATAAGATGCAGGAAGTTATTTCAATTTTCTCATATCTGTTGAGACTTGTTTTGTGTCCAAGTTTGTGGTCAATCTTGGAGAAAGTTCCATGAGGTCCTGAGAAGAAAGTATATTCTTTTGTATTTGAGTGAAATGTTCTGAAAATGTCTGCTATGACCATTTAGTTTATAAGATCTGCTAGCTCCAATATTTTTCTTAGTTGTCCAGATGACCTGTCCATTGGTGAGAGTAGGGTATTGAAGTCTCCCACTATCAGTGTGTGAGTGCCAGTATGTGATTTAAGCTGTAGTAGTGTCTCTTTTACAAATTTGAGTTCCCTTGTGTTTGAGGCATAGATGATAAGAATTGAAGTATCATCTTGGTGGATTTTTTCTTTGATAAGTATAACACATAATTCCCCATAATTTTTTTATTAGTTTTCCTTTGAAGTGTATTTTATTAGAAATTAAAATTGCTAACTAGCTTGCCTCTTAGGTCCATTTGTTTACAATATCTTTTTCAATCTTTTTGCCTTGAGGTAATGTCTATCCTTGATGTTGAGGTGTTTTTCTTGTATGTAGTAGAAGTATGGATCCTGGTTTTGCAATCCATTCTGTTAGTCTGTATCTTTTTATTGAGAAGTTGAGACCATTAAAATTTTTTGGTGGTGGTGGTGGTGGTGGTGGTAGCAGTGTGTGTGTGTGTGTGTGTGTGTGTGTGTGTGTGTGTGTGTGTGTGTGTTCTTTAGTTTTGGCTGTTCAAAGATTATTTATTTCTTGTGTTTTCATGGGTATAGTTAAGCTCCTTGGGTTGGAGTTTTCCTTCTATAGGAAAACTCTGTAGGGGTGGATTTGAAGATATTTTCAATTTTTTACTTTATTACAGAATATTTTATTTTCTCCATCTATGGGACTCAAACCCTCATCCTTTGGAATTCATACTCTTAACCACTGACTCAAGCCTTCAGCCCCATGAAGTCACTTTTTCATAAGCACTTATGAGAGAAACAAGGATCTTCACATTCTTTGCCCATTTGGAGAGATCTATCCACATACCCCTTCTTTATTTTTTTTATTATTTTTTTTTTATTAACTTGAATATTTCTTATATACATTTCGAGTGTTATTCCCTTTCCCGGTTTCCGGGCAAACATCCCCCCCCTCCCCTTCCTTATGGGTGTTCCTCCCACCCCCCCCATTGCCGCCTCCCCCAACAGTCTAGTTCACTGGGGGTTCAGTCTTAGCAGGACCCAGGGCTTCCCCTTCCACTGGTGCTCTTACTAGGATATTCATTGCTACCTATGAGGTCAGAGTCCAGGGTCAGTCCATGTATAGTCTTTAGGTAGTGGCTTAGTCCCTGGAAGCTCTGGTTGCTTGGCATTGTTGTACATATGGGGTCTCGAGCCCCTTCAAGCTCTTCCAGTTCTTTCTCTGATTCCTTCAACGGGGGTCCTATTCTCAGTTCAGTGGTTTGCTGCTGGCATTCGCCTCTGTATTTGCTGTATTCTGGCTGTGTCTCTCAGGAGCGATCTCCACACTTCTGCACTTCTTGCTTCATCCATCTTGTCTAATTGGGTGGCTATATGTATGGGCCACATGTGGGGCAGGCTCTGAATGGGTGTTCCTTCAGTCTCTGTTTTAATCTTTGCCTCTCTCTTCCCTGCCAAGGGTATTCTTGTTCCCCTTTTAAAGAAGGAGTGAAGCATTCACATTTTGATCATCCGTCTTGAGTTTCATTTGTTCTAGGCATCTAGGGTAATTCAGGCATTTGGGCTAATAGCCACTTATCAATGAGTGCATACCATGTATGTCTTTCTGTGATTGGGTTAGCTCACTCAGGATGATATTTTCCAGTTCCAACCATTTCCCTACAAATTTCATAAACTCGTTGTTTTTGATAGCTGAGTAATATTCCATTGTGTAGATGTACCACATTTTCTGTATCCATTCCTCTGTTGAAGGGCATCTGGGTTCTTTCCAGCTTCTGGCTATTATAAATAAGGCTGCGATGAACATAGTGGAGCACGTGTCTTTTTTATATGTTGGGGCATCTTTTGGGTATATGCCCAAGAGAGGTATAGCTGGATCCTCAGGCATTTTAATGTCCAATTTTCTGAGGAACCTCCAGACTGATTTCCAGAATGGTTGTACCAGTCTGCAATCCCACCAACAATGGAGGAGTGTTCCTCTTTCTCCACATCCTCGCCAGCATTTGCTGTCACCTGAGTTTTTGATCTTAGCCATTCTCACTGGTGTGACACATACCCCTTCTTTAAATACCTTTCCACCAATTTTCCAATCATACCCTTTCCAAGTTCTATCTAACCATATCATAAATCAGTGCATACATTCATATTTAGGCATTTTTCTTTCCCAGTAAAATATACAATTATGTGCTCTATCTAAAGTTTTGTCTGCTATGAAGGGTTCCCTTCACCAGTGTCCTTCAAGTTTGTCCTAGAAAAAGGACATTGCAGCTGTCCACTTCTGAGTGGTGTTGTATCACATACAGAACCTTTTGAAAACTAATCTTCTCTTTCTCAGTCAACTAATCAGAGAACAGAGATGCATGGTTGGGCATCATGATAAAAAAAAATTGAGCAACTTCTCCATGTAACTTGCTTATATCTTCAGGAGCAGCTTGGGCCTGATCACATATAAACACCACTCCTAATCAATGGTGAATTATTGTTCCGCATATTCAAAATTTATAGCTTCCTTGTCAAATATCAGCCATCTCATGATGAACAGCTCAAGTCTCATGATAACTTGTGGTTCATTGTCAGGTGTTCAGTTTTCATGAGCTCCCAATATCAGGTCAAGAGCTGTCTCTTAGAGGGAGAATGGTTGTTTGCAGAGGATGACAAGGCTGTATCCTAAAATTCTAAAGGCTTGTTCTATGATTCCCCTGTGGAGGCCTGACAAAGACACCAAACAGCTTTCTTATCACCAAACTGACCCTTTAAGTACCATTTGGAGTGGTGGATTATATGGCCCACATCCCAGAGAAGTCTCACCAACAGCCTGGACCTGTTGAGGAACCCTCTCTTGCTCTGAGCTCTCCTCAAATCTAGCAGATTTTCAAGTCACTTAAAATTATACCTAGACAAGTGATATACTGCCTCTAAAATCCAAATAGATCCACTAAACTTTGTGTTTCCTTTTTGGTGGTAGGAAGAGCTAGATACAAAATCCATCTTTTACCCTAGAAGAAATAGCTCTACATGCATCACATCATTGAACTATAAGTTTTACTGGGGGTAGTTGGGTACATTTCCCATTCTCTGATGTATATGCACTTTACCAACAAGTCCAGAGTGGCTGCCTCCTGCTCACTTGGTCCAATTAGCATAATGACATCAGTATAATGGGCCAATGTAATAATAACTTGCAATCATGATCACTGTAAGTTATGACACAAGACTGGAAAGTTAATACACTCATGAGAGAGAATGGTAAAGGTATATTACTAATCTTTTGAGGCTGAAAGCAAATTGCTTCTGGTGATCTTTATGAACAGGTATTAATGGGAAAAGCATTTTATGAGATCAATAGCTGAATATCAGGTATCAGGAGATGTATTAAACTGCTCAAGTAAGGAACCATATCTGGCACAGCAGTTGTAATCAGAGTTGCTACTTGGTTAAGTTTGACATAATCAACTTTAATTCTTAATGATCCACCTTCTGCACAAGTCAAACACTAGAGCTAAAAGGAGAAGTTATGGGAATTATTACTCTCTTGCATCTTTCAAGTCCTTGATAATAGCAATCATTTCTGCAATCATTTCAGGGATGCGATATTGCTCAGGGTTCACTATTTCCCCTGGTAGTGTAACCTAATGGTTTATATTTGATCTTTTCCCAATCACAATGGCTCTCAGTTCTAAGGTCAGGGGCCAATGTGTGGAACTGGGGAAATATTCATAGGTTGAGTTCAGAGACCAAGAAGCACTGTAAGTTAAAACTTGGCTAAAATTCTAACCATCACTGACCTCCATATACCTATACTTTGCCCAGAGGGCCTCAGTTCTGTTTGAGGTCTCCTGAATTTAGTATCAATTTGGAGCCAGTGTCTATTTGGGAAGGATTAGGAAGATATTGATAGTAAGATTATTCAATATAATAAGGTCCATCTTTAGGGGATTTCTCCTTCCTTCCCCTCATGTTTAAGGAGTTCTGTGTCTATTAAACTGGCCCAAATCTATAAATTAACAAGGGGCTGTGTTTCTGTGGACAAACAGGTGGGCTTTTGAGCATTTGCTCTAATTTTTTTCTGTTTATACAGATTAAACAAGAACTTAGTAGGCTTCTGCGATGGTTTGAATACACTTGGCCCATAGGAAGTGGTGCTAATAGAAGGTATGGTTTTGTTAGAATGGCTGTGACTTTGTTGGAGTATGTCACCGTGTAGGTAGGCTTTGAAGTCTCTTATTATTCAAGCTCCACCCTGTGGAGACAATAGTGCATGTGGTAAAGGTAAAGAACATATGCATGCATGGAAGATCACTTCTTCAGGAAAAAGAAATGTATCAGAATCTGAGAATCTGATGCCCTGACCTCATTGTAGTCCTCCTACCCATCTCTACTCTAAATTACAAGATGCTGCTCATTTCCAACCAGTGTGCCATTTAAACTCATGACACTTTTTGAAACTGGGATTGTATGTCAATAAATCATGTGTTAAGGCCTTGGGTTTTGGTAACTTCAGCCCAATGGCTGCAGGAAAGAAAATTCTCCCTTAAGACATAATCAGAAGCCTTTAGAT
Organism: Rattus rattus; assembly: GCF_011064425.1. Lineage (NCBI taxonomy): Eukaryota > Metazoa > Chordata > Mammalia > Rodentia > Muridae > Rattus > Rattus rattus. The sequence continues at coordinate 59,872,599 of NC_046156.1, read as the reverse complement.
TATTTATGTACATCTGGTTCTGAGACATTTTATCTCTGAATTCATTCTTTTATTTTGTTATTGTCTTAGTTTAATTTCTGTTGCTGTGATAAAAAAATTTTGATGAAAAAAAAACTTGGGGAGGAAAGTGCTTTGTTTTGTTTTGTTTTGTTTTGTTCTGGGATATACTTACGTGTCACAGAGGAAGGTCCAGGCAGGAACGAAAGGCAGGAATCTGGAGGCAGGAACTGATGCAAAGGCAATGGAGGAATGCTGCTTACTGGGATGCTCCTCTTGGTTTGCTCAGTTTGCTCTTTTATATACATTCCCTGTGAATCATTACTGAAGGAAGTGCTCCCATAGGCTTTTCTACAGACCAGTCTTATGGAGGCAATATCTCAGTTGAGCTTCCCTCTTCTCAGATGACTCTAGCTAATGTCATTTTACAAAATACACATCCCACATGGTTACTTCATAAATAGATTGGATTTTTTTAAAGATTTATTTATTTATGTATTTATGAGTGCTCTATTTACATGTATACCTGCATACTAGAAAAGGCCATTGTAGATGGTTGTGAGCCACCAAGTGGTTGCTGGGAATTGAACTCATAAACTCTAGAAAAGCATTCAGTGCTCTTCACCACTGAACCAACCCCTGATTGGATTTTTGTTAGCTACATTAATTCAAATAAAACATTCACAATGTTTAAGTAAAAAGGAATACTTTGTGTGTACAGCTCAGAAGTTAAGCCTAGTCCATGTACTCAGGACACCTAGTATGGCCTCCATATTACTCACAAAGTAGACTAGTAACTATAGAAACAAAGATGGCTGATAAATAGGCCCAGTATGCTTATGTATTATTAGTCAGTTAAAACCACTGTTCTCGTCCCTGTACCCAAATCCCGTGGGAGGGAGAGCTAAATGTTCAGAGGGGCAGACACGCCTGGGAAGCCAAAAGAGACTACACTCTGCCCACATTTCTGACTCCAGAGGAAAACACCTAACGCCAGGGCACTGGGCCCCCAGGAAAAGGCGGAGCAGGCCCTCCTGGTTGCTGCCCTCACCGAGAGCTCAAAAGCAGCCCCCCAGGAGCAACTTCAGCCCCGGGACCACAGGTAAGACCAACTTTTCTGCTCCAAGTGACCTGCCTGGTGGACTCAGGACACATGCCCACAGGAACAGCTGAAAACTAGTAGACAGGAAAGACTACACGCCTGAAAGCATAACACTCTGTTCTCATAACTGGCTGAAAGAAAACAGGAAAACAGGTCTACAGCACTCCTGACACACAGGCCTACAGGACGGTCTAGCCACTGTCAGAAATAGCAGAACAAGGTAACACCAGAGACAACCTGATGGTGAGAGGCAAGCACAGGAACCCAAGCAACAGAAACCAAGACTACATGGCATCATCAGATCCCAATTCTCTCACCAAAGCAAACACTGAATATCCAAACACACCAGAAAAGCAAGATCTAGATTTGAAATCACATTTGACCATGATGCTGGAGGACTTCAAAAAAGACATGAAGAACTCCCTTAGAGAAACACAGGAAAACATAAATAAACAAGTAGAAGCCTACAGAGAGGAATCACAAAAATCCCTGAGAGAATGCCAGGAAAACACAGTCAAACAGGTAAAGGAATTAAAAATGGAAATAGAAGCAATAAAGAAATTGCAAAGGGAGACAACACTGGATATAGAAAAGCAAAGGAAGAGACAAGGAGCCGCAGATACGAGCATCACCAACAGAATACAAGAGATAGAAGAGAGAATCTCAGGAGCAGAAGATTCCACAGAAATCATCAACACAACGTTGGGTCAAAGATAATGTAAAACAGAAAAAGCTACTGGTCCAAAACATACAGGAAATCCAGGACTCAATGAGAAGATCAAACCTAAGGATAATAGGTATAGAAGAGAATGAAGACTCCCAGCTCAAAGAACCAGAAAATATCTTCAACAAAATCATAGAAGAAAACTTCCCTAACCTAAAGAAAGAGATTCCCATAAACATACAAGAAGCCTACAGAACTCCAAATAGATTGGACCAGAAAAGAAACTCCTCCCATCACATAATAGTCAAAACACCAAATGCATAAAACAAAGAAAGAATATTAAAAGCAGTAAGGGAAAAAGGTCAGGTAACATATGAGGGCAGACCTATCAGAATTACACCAGACTTCTCACCAGAGACTATGAAAGCCAGAAGATCCTGTACAGATATCATACAGACCCTAAGAGAACACAAATGCCAGCCCAGGTTACTGTATTCAGCAAAATCCTCAATTAACATAGATGGAGAAACCAAGATATTCCATGACAAAACCAAATTTACACAATATCTTTCTACAAATCCAGCCCTACAAAGGATAATAAATGGTACAGCCCAACATAAGGAGGCAAGCTATACCCTAGAAAAAGCAAGAAACTGATCATCTTGGCAACAAAACAAAGAGAAGAAAAGCACACAAACATAATCTCACATCCAAATACAAATATAACAGGAAGCAACAATCACTATTCCTTAATATCTCTCAACATCAATGGACTCAATTCCCTCAATAAAAGGACACAATTTACCAAACTGGATACGCAATGAGGACCCTGCTTTCTGCTGCCTACAGGAAACACACCTCAGAGACAAAGACAGACACTACCTCAGCGTGAAAGGCTGGAAAACAACTTTCCAAGCAAATGGTCAGAAGAAGCAAGCTGGAGTAGACATTCTAATATCGAATAAAATCAATTTTCAACTAAAAGTCATCAACAAAGATAAGGAAGGACACTTCATATTCATCAAAGGAAAAATCCACCAAGATGAACTCTCAATCCTAAATATCTATGCTCCAAGTACAAGGGCACCTACATACGTAAAAGAAACCTTACTAAAGTTCAAAGCACACATTGCACCTCACACAATAATAGTAGGAGATTTCAACACCCCCTCTCATCAATGGACAGATCATGGAAACAGAAATTAAACAGAGACATAGACAGATTAAGAGAAGTCATGAACCAAATGGACTTAACAGATATTTATCGAACATTCTATCCTAAAACAAAAGGATATACCTTCTTCTCACCACCTCATGGTACTTTCTCCAAAATTGACCATATAATTGGTCACTAAAACAGGCCTCAATAGATACAGAAAGATAGAAATAATCCCATGCGTCCTATCAGACCACCACGGGCTAAAGCTGGTCTTCAATAACAATAAGGGAAGAATGCCCGCATATACATGGAAGTTGAACAATGCTCTACTCAATGATAACCTGGTCAAGGAAGAAATAAAGAAAGAAATTAAAGACTTCTTAGAATTTAATGAAAATGAAGGTACAACATACCCAAACTTCTGGAACGCAATGAAAGCTGTGCCAAGAGCTATTTATATAACATATAATGTATATTGCATATATTATACATTCCTACTTATATGTATATGATGATATAGGTGTATAATGTCTGTTTATCCAGAGCTGGATGAGAGTAGGAAGATGCCCAGAAGCAACATGCGCCCATAGCCTCTGCTTTACTGCCTTGAGTTCCTGCCATGGCTTCCCTCAGTGTTGAGCTGTGACCTGGAGGTTATAAATTAATATAAATCCTTTCTTCCCCAAGTTTGTTCAGGCCAGTGTTGTATTATAGCAACTGAAAATAATTAATACAGATGTATTTATTTATTTATTTATTTATTTATTTATTTATATTTTAAACTTTTTCTCTTTTTTTTTTTTTTTCGGAGCTGAGGGCAACCTAGGGCCTTGTGCTTTCTAGGCAAGTGCTCTACCACTGAGCTAAATCCCAAACCCATTTCTCTTTCTTTTTAATGTGACAGGGTTTCTATGTATCCATGGCAGCCCTGGAACTCCCTATGGAGTCCAGACTGGCCTCTAAGTCACATAGACCCACCTGTCTCTGCTTCCTGAGTGCTGGCATTAAAGGAGTATGCCACAAATCTAGCTTTAATACAAACTTCTATGCAGAATACGTTCCAACTCTAAGATAACCAAACTTCAAAAAATGGTCACACATATGAACAGACACTTCAGCAAAGATGTATAGAGAGCACTTAACCATACAAATTGTGTTCACCATAGTTGCTATGGTGACCCAAATTTAAACCGAAGCAAGCCAACAGTACACCTCCACTAGGATGACTAAAAATTTAAAGATTGAACCAAATGTTAGTTAGCAAGAATATGGGGCAATCAGAGCCTGGTATAGCCATCTGTGAGGATAGCACCATGAATCAAGAAAAAGAAAAGAACAGAAAAGCACAACCTACTGACTCATGCAAACATTGGGTGAATCTCCAAAGGAGTATGCTGGCAAGATTCTTTAAATGTGCACAATTCCATTTAGAGAAGAGATTCTTAAACTGACAAACGTAAATATGTGATTGCAAAATAGAATCAGATGGCCTCACCAGTGCATGCCTGTCCAACTCATTAGACCGTACACTTTCATTGTGTGCAATGCACTGCATAGCATCTCTACCTCAGTACAACTACCAAACAGATAAAGGTTTCTCTCATCTTAAATCCATCTTGAAAGCCTGGTACAAAGGTAATAAAATTAGCCAACAGTGAATGCCACTTTCTGTGATGATACATAAAGAGTAGAAACCAGTCTTGTTATGGGATGCGTTAGTGTTCAGGACCAGAAAGAATGACTCAATGCAGAAGAATCATTAGGGAAATTAAACGTGTTTTATAGAGTGGTATAAGCTTGCATTAAAATGCTGGGCCTAGACAAACTATATTCATAATTTAGTATTAAAAGATAGCATGTAGGCTGTATGACTAGGGAACCCAAGGGTTGTTTACCTACTGTACATGATTGGAACTGTACCACAGTCCCTGAAATTATTTCACCAACCTGGTCATATGAAGCCAAAAATTTCATGACTCAGAAACTCAGGTCTGGGGCATTTTCTCAGGAAGTTATCATTGAGGCAGAATGTATGTTGCCTAGGTACATGGGATGTTTTAACTTTTGCTGCAAACTTTCACATCAAGTGTGCTCAGTGTCACCTTATGAGTTTAGAAAAGAGGTCAATGGTCAGGTCAGAAGTTAGGGAAAAAAATGGCAGCAAGTTACCAGCCTAAATAGTTTACAGACTGTAAATGACCGAAATTGTGGATCCTGAGCCTTCTTCTGTAACATGTCAGCAGCTCGGTGTTAGGAGGCAGAGAATAGAACTTTAGTTTTTATTTATAACAAAATCAGTGGGACTGCAGCATATTACACATTGCTCTGCCACCTTCCATTCTATAAAGATGGTTGATGTTCCTTGGGGGTTCAACACTTTCACAAAAGTGGCCTATTGGGCAAGAGTGCGGGGTGACCTTCAGACTAAGGCCATGTCTTAGTGATTTACAACTTTCAGACTAAGGAAACAGGAATGCAGATGGCCAACAACCATGACTCAGCCAACAGAAAGACCTTAGTCATCAATGTGTCCTTGGCAATGAGAGCCATGAGAACTACTACAATTCTAGAAGTATCTTAGGAAAGCTTGCATGTTGAAGACTATTAACAACTAAACTAGTTTGGAACTGTTGGCTCTTTGACATTGGCAAGGAGTGTGAAATGTGCCTCTGAGAACAGAGGGGTTGACTTGGATATGCCAAAGGCCCATGCTTGAGTTGACTTCACTTAGCATCTTCTGATGTACTTGAGCACAAAGCAAGTGTGCATGCCTAGGTCTCTAAGGCTGGCACAAACCTTCAGGAAGTGAAGAAGTAAAGACACTGTGGTAGACTCCATGCAGGTTCTCAGGCTCTTCTTGTTGCACACCTCAGTGAAGAGCATAATGCTTTCTGTGACGGGCCCTCTACTATTAGTTATAGGCCAGGGAAAAGTTTCATGTGCCATTGGAGTTAGCCTGCAGTTATTCATTCCCTGGACTGCTTTGATTTTTATAAGAAATAAAAAAAATATTGTCAGCAGCAAAAATAGAAAGGAAGCAGGCTACACTTAGAGATGGCCCCTCCTACAGCCATGTATGAGTTCAGATTTCTCAACAATCAATTAAGATAATAAACAAAGAACAGGACAGATGAGCAGCAGATGAAAAGATCAAGGAGGGAAGAGATATGGCTGAAAGTTACAATAGCAGGGATGAATGGGGTGATTTTAGATTTAACAGTTGTG